>NC_034178.2:37698769-37702357 GCF_002021735.2 Oncorhynchus kisutch
TTAGCATGAAAGTTTGAGTTGTGTGTACATTTCTCAGTATAGATTGATCCCAAAGTGTGCAAGTGGAATGAATCCCGGCTCTGCTGATCTGTACTGTGTGCTGGTTGGGTGATGTGTGAGGAGCTATTGGAGTCTGCTGACAGCTGTTCTGTGCTGGCTGTGCTGCTGGCTCCGTATGAAACAGAAATAAAAGGCTGTAACACAGCACATTTCTACCCCCGGAGCAGATGTGGAGCTCAGGGTGAGAATGCCACACACAGACACACACATAGAAACTCACATAGTCTCATGGCTCTCCCAACAGCCAAAAAATACCTATAAATGTTAGCTAGCTATTCATTTTATTTATCTTGAGTTTCACTCTATTGTCCACTCTACGTTTTTTTTTTTTTTTTTCAGGCCAGGCATCTCAAGGAGAGACTGCAATTTAACCAGGCTGTTAGGGGAGAGGAGAGGGGTGAGAGGCAAGAGGAGATAAGAGAGGATGGGAGAGGAGAGCGAAAAGGTGGAGAAGGGCCAGATTCCAGAGCTGGCCTGTCCAGTAGAACTCTTCCCCGACGACTGTGTGCAGATGGCCTGGAGTGCAGGCCTTTGAGAGGGTGACAAAGAGGGACTTGTGATACGTCTTACTCTGGAGGACTTCCGTCCCCTGCTCCCCCCACAGCTGTGTGGCCCACTGTCCCCCCTCCCTCCCCTCCTGATCCGTCCACGCTGTGCTGCCCATTTGGGCCTAATGTTAACGGAATGTTCTGAAGCCCACACCCGGAGACGTGATGTCACCCTCACTAATACTGTCTTTTCAAAGAGAAATGGCTTTTGCGTGTCCAGGGCCAGACAATGGAGAGAAGGAGGAAGAGAGAGAGAGGGAGAGAGAGACGGTTGACCATGCTAGAAGTGGATGACTAATTGCAGCTCCATTTGATTGTAGCCGTGGTGAACCCATTAAACGAGGGTGTAATTCCTATTTTGTATTGTCCAGGAGATATGGCCTAGTAGGGCCGACTCAGCTGTAAATGTGTCAGAACATAAGCAGCCTATTATGACTTTACTGCACCATCATTACAGGGACAAATTACAGCACAAAGAGAAAGAGAGGAGGATTATATACCTTTACATACTCCCAGTGGAACTGGACCAGAGAGAATGGGATCGGAAAATAAAGAACAACAGAAATGTGATAAATACAGCCTGTCATTATCAATCAATATGTCATATTTCTAACAACTCTTTCAGATAATCTGGAAGACAAGGAAATGTCAGGAGCCATGCTAGTACTCCCGCTGTCCTGAGGTAGGGTGGAGAGATGGAGGGGTGGAGAGATGGAGGGGTAGAGAGATGGAGGTAGGGTTGAGAGATGGAGGGGTAGAGAGATGGAGGTAGGGTGGAGAGATGGAGGGGTAGAGAGATGGAGGTAGGGTGGAGAGATGGAGGGGTAGAGAGATGGAGGTAGGGTTGAGAGATGGAGGGGTGGAGAGATGGAGGGGTAGAGAGATGGAGGTAGGGTTGAGAGATGGAGGGGTAGAGAGATGGAGGTAGGGTGGAGAGATGGAGGGGTAGAGAGATGGAGGTAGGGTGGAGAGATGGAGGGGTAGAGAGATGGAGGTAGGGTGGAGAGATTGAGAGATGGAGAGATGGAGGTAGGGTGGAGAGATGGAGGGGTAGAGAGATGGAGGTAGGGTTGAGAGATGGAGGTAGGGTGGAGAGATGGAGGGGTAGAGAGATGGAGGTAGGGTGGAGAGATGGAGGGGTGGAGAGATGGAGGGGTAGAGAGATGGAGGTAGGGTTGAGAGATGGAGGGGTAGAGAGATGGAGGTAGGGTGGAGAGATGGAGGGGTAGAGAGATGGAGGTAGGATGGAGAGATGGAGGGTAGAGAGATGGAGGTAGGGTGGAGAGATGGAGGGGTAGAGAGATGGAGGTAGGGTTGAGAGATGGAGGTAGGGTGGAGAGATGGAGGGGTAGAGAAATGGAGGTAGGGTTGAGAGATGGAGGGGTGGAGAGATGGAGGTAGGGTGGAGAGATGGAGGTAGGGTGGAGAGATGGAGGTAGGGTGGAGAGATGGAGGGGTAGAGAGATGGAAGTAGGGTGGAGAGATGGAGGTAGGGTGGAGAGATGGAGATAGGGTGGAGAGATGGAGGTAGGGTGGAGAGATGGAGGTAGGGTGGAGAGATGAAGGTGTAGAGAGATGGAGGTAGGGTTGAGAGATGGAGGGGTGGAGAGATGGAGGGGTAGAGAGATGTGGGTAGGATTGAGAGATGGAGGGGTAGAGAGATGGAGGTAGGGTGGAGAGATGGAGGGGTAGAGAGATGGAGGTAGGGTGGAGAGATGGAGGGGTGGAGAGATGGAGGGGTAGAGAGATGGAGGTAGGGTTGAGAGATGGAGGGGTAGAGAGATGGAGGTAGGGTGGAGAGATGGAGGGGTAGAGAGATGGAGGTAGGATGGAGAGATGGAGGGTAGAGAGATGGAGGTAGGGTGGAGAGATGGAGGGGTAGAGAGATGGAGGTAGGGTTGAGAGATGGAGGTAGGGTGGAGAGATGGAGGGGTAGAGAGATGGAGGTAGGGTTGAGAGATGGAGGGGTGGAGAGATGGAGGTAGGGTGGAGAGATGGAGGTAGGGTGGAGAGATGGAGGGGTAGAGAGATGGAAGTAGGGTGGAGAGATGGAGGTAGGGTGGAGAGATGGAGATAGGGTGGAGAGATGGAGGTAGGGTGGAGAGATGGAGGTAGGGTGGAGAGATGAAGGTGTAGAGAGATGGAGGTAGGGTTGAGAGATGGAGGGGTGGAGAGATGGAGGGGTAGAGAGATGTGGGTAGGATTGAGAGATGGAGGGGTAGAGAGATGGAGGTAGGGTTGAGAGATGGAGGGGTAGAGAGATGGAGGTAGGGTGGAGAGATGAAGGGGTAGAGAGATGGAGGTAGGGTGGAGAGATGTAGGGGTAGAGAGATGGAGGTAGGGTGGAGAGACGGAGAGGTAGAGAGATGGAGGGGTAGAGAGATGGAGGTAGGGTGGATTGAGGTAGGGTGGAGAGATGGAGGGGTGGAGAGATGGAGGGAAAGAGAGATGGAGGTCTGGAGAGATGGAGGGGTGGAGAGATGGAGGTAGGGTGGAGAGATGGAGGTAGGGTGGAGATATTGAGGGGTAGAGAGATGTAGGGGTAGAGAGATGGAGGTAGGGTGGAGAGATGGATGGATAGAGAGATGGAGGGGCGGAGAGATGGAGGGATGGAGAGATGGAGGGGCGGAGAGATGGAAGGGTGGAGAGATGGAGGGTGGAGATATTGAGGGGTAGAGAGATGTAGGGGTAGAGAGATGGAGGTAGGGTGAGAGATGGATGGATAGAGAGATGGAGGGGTGGAGATGGAGGTAGGGTGGAGAGATGGAGAGGTAGAGAGATGGAGAGGTAGAGAGGATAGATGGAGGGGTAGAGAGATGGAGTTAGGGTGGAGAGATCGAGGGGGTAGAGAGATGGGGGTAGGGTTGAGAGATGGAGGGGTAGAGAGATGGAGGTAGGGTTGAGAGATGGAGGGGTGGAGAGATGGAGGGGTGGAGAGATGGAGGGTAGAGAGATGGAAGTAGGGTGGAGAGATGGAGGG